>NW_027505103.1:0-32500 GCF_021521415.1 Bidens hawaiensis | reverse complement strand
TTGAAAGCTTTTTTTATCATGTATCTTCATCATATATAAATATACACCCATGATGTTAGGTATATATATGATCATGTATCCATTACCAAATATATGACATGATGTGATCAAGACTATGGGGTGTGGGGCCCACCCAAAACCGGCCCCAATTATATTTTTTTTTTTTTTTTATTTTATTTTATATTTTATATTTTATAAAATATATAAACACCCCATCTTTTATAAACCATTTTATAAAAGAATACATAGTTAAATAATTATTCCAATAATAATTATTTGAATAAATAAATTAACCAATTAATTTATTTAACACTTTCAAGTAAATATTCAGAAACCCGATTTTCTGAATGTATCGTGTTCTATATTTGTTTTATAGATCTTATCTTAACAAATATATAATTGGTGTGTGTCTAACTCGTTATTGGGTATGACCCGACTTGGATCAAACATGACTAGCCACATTAACCTAATTATGTGTCTCGGGCATACGGTATTCCAACAATCTCCCACTTGCACGTGACTCATAAGAAGTTAACGCTAATGGTGAATACCGCCTAACAACAGGTCACCACCCCTAGTGTGTTTGACTAAGTGCCATTCAATAACATCATCCCCTTCAAGTCCATACTTGATATGATATAGGTAAGTCTTATCATTACATCCCTTTGTTACTAGATGTCCTGTTAAATCGAAGAGACACAGAGTGATCATTCTCTCAATGATTTAACTTAACAGGCCTTAGACATCTAAACTCTCAACACATAAGAGGAACAAATCCCATCTTGACTGCATACATCCTTGTTGACATCTCGTATGATATCTGAGCTCTTTCTTTTACGTCATCGTGTTACCGAAAAACAAAGAAGAGAGTCAAGTTATCAGACTTGATGAAAAACCAGATCCAATATGCATCTCAGGTCAAAGGACACAATGATACTCGCCTTTACTCAAGGATTACTTATGATCAGTTGCACTAACTCCATGCAGTGATCCTTGAGAGCGGATCATGTCCAATATTTGTATCCCACAAATATCTATGAACCTTGGTGGCAAACCTATGCCTTATATTCATCACATGAATATCAACTAATCCGGGTTCATAATAGTCTTACCTTCATACTTGTTCCCACAAGTATGATCGACTACGGACGTTTAGAACAACATAAGTCATTCATGGATTAAACATGCAAATATAGAACATAACTCATTGAATAATTAAAACATAATTAATTTTCATGAGATACCCATTACATTCGTTCTTATACAAACACTAAATACAGATTAAATCCACTCACTAGAATACCGAAGTCCTAATGCACAAACATGACCCTCATGCTTTGGCCTATCGAGGAGCTTCGTGAGTGGGTCCGCAATATTTTGATCGGTATGAACTTTATGAATACATATCTTTCTCTTTTCAACTTCATCCCTTATGTAGTTGAATCTGCGCTCAATGTGCCTCGTTTTCTGATGAGCACGAGGCTCCTTGATCTGTGCAATAGCACCCTCATTGTCACAGAATATCTCTAGGGGCTCCTGAATGGTAGAGATAATCCCTAGATCCATGATGAACTTTTTCATCCATGCAGCCTCTTGGGCTGCCATTGAAGCGGCGATGTACTCAGATTCTGTAGTGGATAACGCGACAACATCCTGCTTCGAACTCTTCCAAGAGACAGCGCCTCCATTCAAAATGAAGACATATCCCGACTGTGATCGAGAATCATCTCGGTCAGTTTGGAAACTCGCATCCACGTAACCCTTTACGACGAGTTCCTCCTCACCAGACCCATATATTAAAAACATATCCTTAGTCCTTCTAAGGTATTTTAATATATTCTTGACAGCCATCCAATGACTGTCACCTGGGTTGTGCTGGTATCTACTCGTTATGCTTAAAGCATACGAGACGTCCGGTCTGGTGCACATCATTGCATACATAATAGATCCTATTGCCGAAGCATAAGGAACATGCTTCATCCTATCCTGCTCTTCCTTAGAGCTAGGACTTTGGGATGAGCTCAACACGGTTCCTCTAGGAATAGGTACCAAACCTTTCTTAGAGTTTTCCATCCTGAACCTTTTCAGGATTTTATCAATGTACGCACTTTGATTGAGTCCGATCAATTTCCTTTGTCTATCCCTATAGACCTTTATTCCCAAGATATATGTCGCTTCTCCAAGATCCTTAATTGAGAAACGACTACTTAACCACGCTTTAACGTTTTCCATACTTGGTATATCATTTCCAAATAAAAGTATATCATCGACATACAAAATAAGGAAAATGATTATACTCCCACTAGCCCATTTATACACACACGCCTCATCACCGTTTTGGACGAAACCAAACGCTTTGATTTCTTCATTAAAACGATGATTCCACATCCGTGATGCTTGTTTCAACCCGTAGATTGATTTCCTTAACTTACATACTTTATCAGGATTAGATGGATCGACAAAACCTTCAGGCTGAACCATATGGACATCTTCCTCAAGATATCCATTTAGAAAAGCGGTCTTGACATCCATTTGCCATATCTCATAATCAAAATGAGCTGCAATGGCAAATAATATCCTGATCGACTTAAGCATCGCAACCGGCGAGAAGGTTTCATCATAATCAATCCCTTGAGTTTGCGTGAAACCTTTTGCTACAAGTCGTGCTTTGTAAGTATCTAAATTTCCATGCATATCAGTTTTCCTTTTGAAGACCCACTTACATCCAACCAGTTTGGAGTTAAGTGGACGATTAACCAATTCCCAAACTTGGTTATCGTGCATGGATTGCATCTCGGCGCTCATGGCTTCAAGCCATTTTTCACAATCAGGTTGTGACATAGCATCTTTGTAGGAGATCGGTTCATCCGAATCGACCAAGTAGCAATCATCCACAAGAAATCCATATTTCTTGGGAGGTCGACTAATCCTATTAGATCTGCGAGCAACGTGTGTATGATCAACCATTTGATCATCTTCAACATCCTCGTGTTGAAAGCTAGTATCGACCAATTGTGTATCATCCAGTGATTCTTGAACCTCTTCAAGTTCCACTCTCCTTTCACTAGGTCCTTCCATAAGGAACCTAGTTTCTAAGAAGTATCCTTTGCGTGAAACAAACACCTTTTGTTCACTAGGATCATAGAATATATATCCTATATCATCCTTTGGGTATCCTATGAAGATACACCTGATGGATCGAGCCTCAAGCTTATTTGGGGTGTCACGTTTAACATAAACTATGCATCCCCATACCCTTAAATATGAAAAGGATGGAACCTTTCCATGCCACACTTCATAGGGTATTCGATCCACCTTTTTGGTCGGGGCCATATTCAAAATACGAGCCGCTGTGAGTAGCGCATATCCCCAAAATGATGGCGGTAGTGAGCTTCGTGCCATCATTGATCGAACCATGTCCAACAGTGTTCGATTCCTCCTCTCGGATACTCCGTTATGTTGAGGAGTTCCAGGAGGAGTGAGCTGTGAAATAATTCCACAATCTCTAAGATGACTTTGAAAAGCTTCACTTAGGTATTCGCCTCCTCTATCGGAGCGGAGTACCTTGATTGTTCGGTCGAGCTGATTTTGTACTTCATTTTGAAATTCTTTGAACACTTCAAAGGCTTCATGTTTGTGTTTCATTAGATAAACATACCCATATCGACTAAAATCGTCGGTAAAGGTAATGAAGTACCTTTCACTATTCCTACTAGTTGGCTTGAAAGGTCCGCATACATCCGTATGTATTATACCTAACAAATCCTTAGCCCTTTCATTTGTACCTTTGAAAGGCTCTTTGGTCATCTTGCCTTGAATACAAGATTCACACTCATCAAACGAACCTAACTCGTTTGTTTTCAAAAGACCTTTCTTTTGGAGAGTATTTATACGATTCTTGTTTATGTGTCCAAGGCGACAATGCCAAATGTAGGAATCACTCAAATCCTTTTTGAGTCTTTTAGTAGAAGTTTGATATAATGAGCTATTTAAGGTATTATCATGAACCAATTCATAAATACCGTTGTTTGGTACAGCTTTAAAATAAAAGATACCATTAGATGATACATGCATTTCTGATCTTACAAATTTAAAATCAAAATTACATTGTCTAAGAAGGTGCACAGAAATAATGTTCCTAGTCAAACTAGGAGCATACAAAACATTTCTCAAAACAACTTCCAAACCACTTGGAAGCGATAAAGTGAAGTCTCCTCTAGCGACCACGTGCACCCTTGCACCGTTGCCCATGAAAAGATTCACTTCGCCCTTCTTTAAGTCTTCATTCTTTTTGAACCCCTGCAACCAATTGCAAATATGAGTTCCACATCCGGTATCCAATACCCATGTGTTAGAAGAAATAAGATTTAGCTCAACATTAATCATAAAGACATTACCCGAGGTATGCGCCGCATTCCTCTTGTCTTTTAGCTCTTTTAGGTAGACCGGGCAATTGCGTTTCCAGTGTCCGGTCTCCCCACAACCAAAACAAGGATCATCCTTATGACCCCTCGGTTCCATAACCTTTTGTTTCTTTGCCATAACCGGTGATTTGCCCTTACCCTTAAGATGCATAGGAGGACCCTTTCTTTTGGCTACCTTAGCCTTAAGATTGGGTTGAGATCGATTCTTGGATCTACCTTCATTGATCGCAAACATGGGTAAAACCCTTTTGCCCATGCTCGCCTCGGCTGTTTTAAGCATTGAGTGAAGTTCTCCAATGGTTTTGTCCCACCCGTTCATGTTATAATTTAATACGAAAGTGTCGAACCTTTTCGACAAAGAGTTAAGGATCAAATCCGTTGCTAACTCTTTTGAGATGGGACAATTGAGCTTGGCGAGGCGATCAATGTAACTTTTCATCTTAAGTACATAAGTTGAAACTGGTTGATTATCATCCATTCTACATGCATGCAAGGCTCGAACCGTTTCGAACCTTTCAACCCTCGATTGCTTAAGGAACATTTCCTTAAGTTGAGTAATCATGTCGTACGCATTATGGTTTTCGAAATCCTTTTGGATTTCGGGAACCATAGTCGCCAACATGAGGCATGACACTTGAATGGAATCTTCCGTGAGTTTGACCCAATTCATATATTCGACCTCACTACCCTCTTCCGGTTCTTCGGGGATAGGTGTTTCCAAAACATGATATAATTTTTCTTGTTTTAGAACTATCCTTAAATTTCGGAACCAATCCGAAAAGTTATTGTGGTTAAGACGGTCTTTAGCGAGAATAGATCGGAGAGAGACATTTTGGACGTTAGGGATTATGTTGTCGTCGACGTGTGCGGCCATCTGCAGAATTTTAATTAAGTTCATTTTAGTGTTTTACCTTTTTAATTATTAATACCCTTTTATATATATACCAAATATAATTAATAATTAAAATCTAGAATCCAACGATAAACCCGACTCCGGTTAGGTGACCTTTTTCCCATTGTCGGTTTATCAAGGTAGTTATTCATAACAATTGCAAACCCTTTTGCAACTTCTAGAGTTTATGGGACCGGTTCGAAATCATATTTCGTGTCGGCATGTTTATCCCATCAACACCTATTAGACCCCATGCTTGGGTGACCCTCTTCACATGGTTCTAATTTAAGTCGTCCTACTTGTATCAACTTGTAATATTAACATACAAACGGTTAGGTGACCTTTTTCCCATTTATATGCCAATATTACCTCAACATATTAATTTACTCTACGCGGTTAGGTGACCTTTTTCCCACTAAGAGCTTACTAATATGTTAAGCGTTATACAAAAGGATGGTGTTAAACTTATTATCCTTAATTTTAAAAGGGATTTTTAGTTTTAATAATTCTAGTTGTAAAACTTTAAATCATGTTCTAACATGCATTTAGTAACATGATATTTTGAAACCATTTTCAAAATTCTAATTTATAATAAAGCCATTTTATTATGGGCGTGAGACGGCTAGTTAATAAATCCATTTTATTAAACTATGTGTCACGTAATTACCGATAATTATTAGAACCCGTTTTATGCTTTGTTAATTAATTCTATGTGACGAAGTTGATATCCTAATATCTAACAACCACACAATCAAACAATCAATTAACAAGCATACACAATTATACTAGACACGAGCCACTAAATTAGACCACACTTGTTAGCCGAAACAAGTGTGTGTCTTAGGTCCAATCCTAAGGGACACATGACACATGGATGTTGTAGCTCCCACTCGATCCCGCATCCAAATGCTTCGAGCATCTTCTTCAACCCCGTTGTGATCCATTGGGCTTGAACTTGGGCCTTAGCTTCCATAAGCTTCCATTTGGGCTCAATTGGTGGGCTTAGGTCCTTTTGGGTTTGAATCCCTTTAATGGGCTTGTGAGACCCATTATCACCATACCCGGCCCAATTAGGCCCAAACTTCCAATTTTGCAATCTTCTTTAATTTTACAAAATCAAATGTCCTAATACATTTTTCTATAAAATAAAGATATTACAAATAACCTATTTATTACATACCCATATGAATAAATAATTACAAAATTACAAAATTGCCCCTAATTAATTATTACAAACCGAAACTTGAATAATTAATTACAATCACAACATCAACCACAAACAAACATCCATTTTGGTCTACGGCTCGGTCTAGTTTTAACAAACATAACCCGTTATGTTTTAGGAACCCGTTCCAAAACCCCTTGACTTTATTGGGCCTAGCCCAACCCAATTTGGGCTTGACCCAATAACATGATTATGGGCTTCGGCCCACATGTGCAAAACACATGGGCTTCGGCCCAATTAAAAAAGCTCACGGGCTTCGGCCCATTTAACCAAAAATGGGCTTCGGCCCATATAGCTTTTTCCCTTTTGTGTCCGGTTAGCCCAATAACCATATCCAAGTGGGCTTCGGCCCAAAATCACCCGATTTGGGCTTCGGCCCATATACTCGGTTTTATTTATTTTTTTTTTTTTTATTTTTTTTTTTTTTTTGAACAAAGCCAAAAACAATAACAAGATTAAATACAAAGAAAAATTCATGCATGTTAATTTTTTTGTATAAAATCTTTCAAGGGGAAAAAATAAAACCGAGAACCCGAAGCTTAGTTTCCCGTATCCCGGCTCTTGATGCCATTTGTTGGGTTTCTTTGGAATTTATAAATTTAGTTAACCATTTAACTAATCACAATTAAGGCGGAAGCGTGATATTTACAAACTAAACATATGTATCCATATGTTTATATATATCTATATATTACAAGTCTATATAATATATGTTCATGAACAACCTAGTTTATTCATGTTATAAGATTACCAATAATCTATTTACTAGAAACCCGAAGCAAGGATCAAATGATACGGAAAAGCTAAACTATCAAGCTTGTAAACACTTACATTCTTAACCCTTTAAGAGTTTAGTAGATGGTTGAAGAAGATGATGATGTGAATGCTAGACTTTCAAAGGAAAACCCTCAAACGGAATATACCCCGAGCCTCCAACACACACCGAGCTATGCTAGGAAGCTTGAACACGAAAAACCCGAGACCCGAGCCTTTCCTTTTCTTTTTGCCGTGAACAAGAAAGAAAGAAAGAAAGGAAGAGTTGTTGATGTTTTTGTTACTTGAAAGCTTTTTTTATCATGTATCTTCATCATATATAAATATACACCCATGATGTTAGGTATATATATGATCATGTATCCATTACCAAATATATGACATGATGTGATCAAGACTATGGGGTGTGGGGCCCACCCAAAACCGGCCCCAATTATATATTTTTTTTTTTTTTTATTTTATTTTATATTTTATATTTTATAAAATATATAAACACCCCATCTTTTATAAACCATTTTATAAAAGAATACATAGTTAAATAATTATTCCAATAATAATTATTTGAATAAATAAATTAACCAATTAATTTATTTAACACTTTCAAGTAAATATTCAGAAACCCGATTTTCTGAATGTATCGTGTTCTATATTTGTTTTATAGATCTTATCTTAACAAATATATAATTGGTGTGTGTCTAACTCGTTATTGGGTATGACCCGACTTGGATCAAACATGACTAGCCACATTAACCTAATTATGTGTCTCGGGCATACGGTATTCCAACATAAGCCTCAAGAGTGGGCGTCTGTTTCAAATTAAATAGTATTTGAACGCGTATGATTCTATAAACTCGTGTATCATGTCGAATATTTCCTTTCTAAGAGCCAAAGTTTTACTCGCTAAAACCTAATTCACGTTGCTCTCGTGAGTCGTGACTAATACTTTTGTTGGAACTTAAATACCGTGCTTGCATATAAGCAACATGCTTGAATTATGCTCACGTGAAAAATCACATGATAACAGTTTCATTTTGACAAACATGGTGATATTTTCTATTTGCGTACATATTTATGCTAACCAATGAAGGTTATTGACCATTTTAACCCGCCTAAGCTAGTATAAATAGGTGTTGAATATTTAGGTTTGATTACATCACCTCTCAATTACTCTGTAAAACATAAAAATGCACATCTCGATCACGTCTCAACCCAATATGAACTAATGAAAAATGCGGAAAACATTGTTTTGATACTTGACCCAATACAATAATAAGTTAATTATTATTATTTATTTATTTATTGGTAATTATAAATGGCTCTAGTTCTTTGGGGCAAAAGCCATAGCTGGCTCATCTTAGAATCATTCTGATTTCAACAATCACCGAGCAAATTGATCTTCATTTTCAACTTAATTATGCTTAAAAAAAATATCAGCGAGCACAATTAATTTAAAAAAAAACATTGATTCTCACGCAAATAAATAACTTGATTGCATTAACTCATTGTTTAATTAATACGAATTTTCCATGATTCTATTTTATAATGACGACGATTAATTAAATGGATGTGATTTACTATTTAATTAATTCACTATTTAATTCTTGAATTCTAGTCTGTATTACATTACCTTTGGGCTTAATATTTAGTTTATCGGTCTTCATTTACTATATGTTTGTAAAAAGTGTCAAATTTATATAATTGAATTATAAATATATATTTTAAAAAAGGAAAATTTGTCATTTTGCCATCTAATGCATTACTTTCCACATTACTACTATTCATGTGTCCAAGGTGCAATCTTATATCACATTTCTTTCATTACTAGAATATTTGAATTGAAACGCTTCCAAGGAACATAATATTTCATGTGATGTGAGATACACATGATATAATGTATTGTTGATTTATTTATGTTTGTAGACATTTTATATTTTTATATATACTCACCATCAACATCTAGACTCTATATATACCCTAAGCCCGTCACAACTCTTTTCAGACTCTAAAGTTGTAGCAATGAAAAACATCAATGATTTCGATTTAAACACCATCCCACCTTGCTTAGAAGGTGAAATGGAAGACACTGTAAGTGAAACCAAAAAACTCCAGGCCAAAATAGCAAGGGCGACAAGAAAACAAGCTCTTGCTGATAAAAAGAAAATGAGTCCATCAAGTTTCGAATCTCCGGGTGAAGTTTCAGAACTTAATATAAATTATTTTATAAGTACAAATCATAGTTAATTTTGTTAAAGAGTTTTACTTGCCATTTTTTTCAGTATTTTATGATTCAAAGGAAAGTAAAAAAATACAAGCCAAAATTGCAAGAGAAAAAAGAAGAAGAATTCTTGCTAATAAGAAGAAAACAAATCCATCAAGTTCAGAATCTCCATGTGAAATTTCATCAGAATTTAATGCAAATGTATTTGTAAGTACAAATCACATAGAATTTTGTTCGTTTACCTGCCTCTTTATTGTAATTGGATTTTTTTTATTGTAATCTGAATAAATGCAACACAAACTTGCAATTTGTAGGATAATGTGGATGATGATGATGGTGGAAGCAACTAAAGAGGATGGCTTGTCTTTGAGGGTACCCATGGAAGAGTTCAACAATAACAACAAAGCCAACCGTTAACCTCTTTGTCAATTCGGTTTAGAGGAAGTACCCTCATAAAAATGTGTTTTTAAGAATTATTGTTTTTTTTTCATGCAAGACTTTATTTTCCATTTTTGAAAGTCCAGTTATTCTCTTAAAGTTTTTAGAAGGTAATACCATTTTAGTTAAGCAGTTTTCTTTTGTGGGTGAATTTAAAAAATGTTACGGCACCTAAAATGTTAAGATAAATATAAGATATGAGTGACATATTATCACAACATGAAGGATTCTAGTTTGTGATGGTAATAATATATTCATTTCAACAGTGGCGAAGCTTGTACTGAGGCACCGGGGGGAGCTCAAAATGCATACAAAATTTCACAAACGAGGGGGTCGGGCTCAAATTTTCGGCCGAAAAAGGATAAACTTACACTACGTATAAAAAATTTCAGCCGAAAATGGGTAAATTTACACTACTGCGCAAAAAAACAGGGGAGCTGGGGCTACCCCGGGCATTTCAATATTTGACAATCAACTTGAACTTCAAGAATGAATAGAAATACAAAATAAATATTGGTGTTGTGTATTAGAGATTAAATTATTTATCGTATACAAAGAACAAGAAGTAGGGTTATAGCCTAGAGATTATTTGATAGAAAACATTATTTATGGTTCATTGTGGTTTGATTAGGTTTCATTCGTAGTTATACTGGTATCTATATACTCTTGATTAACAATAATACATAATACTTCATATATGGGGTTTTCTTTAGGGGTTGTCGCCTTCTTCTCTTTTTTCACATCTCTCTTCGTTGATTTGACGTCACATATTTGTTGGTGGGTGACCTTCTTCACCTCTCGTCCCCTTATGTAACGAATTTATTTCCTGTGTATGTTCTAATTGTGTATTATTCATTGAGGGATTTGGAATATATAGCCACATTTAGTGATTAGGATAAACGTAGGCACCGGCCTTACAAGTGTAGCTTTACCGAATCGAATTGTGAATGTATTCAAAAAGATACAATGCTCCTCGAAACCAATGTATTTACATATAACTTAGGCACTAGCCTGTATGGCTTGTTGGGTTTGTACTTTGTAGACCTTTTGGGCTGGGTTTAGATAAAGAAAAGAGGTTGGGGCAACCGACAATAGCCCGTTTAATGCTTATTGTTAGCCAA
The DNA here is from genome assembly GCF_021521415.1 of Bidens hawaiensis. Classification (NCBI taxonomy): domain Eukaryota; kingdom Viridiplantae; phylum Streptophyta; class Magnoliopsida; order Asterales; family Asteraceae; genus Bidens; species Bidens hawaiensis. The sequence goes on along the minus strand of NW_027505103.1, from coordinate 21,408 downwards.
GTTACGAACCCTAGATTAGTCTTTATATATATAATTATATGCACTTGTAATCATCATCACTCGATAATAAAGAATATCTAGTTGTCACCCATGGACAAACATAAGGTAAGCAACCTACTATCGCAATTTGTGTAAAACAAGAGCGAAAACACATATAGTTTACACAAAAAAATATAAAACAATTATTATACATCACACTTTTACTGAACACTCAGAATTTAAATTAGGGTCGAATATATATGATACAGGAAACACGGTCTTTTGAACCGGAAAATGGATTTGGTTAACATGAATTATCAGGGATATAACGTGCATATCACACGCTTTACATAAAAGAAACTCAATATATACATATACCCTATACATAAGTATCCCCAAGGTGTGATAATTTCAATAGAGCACCCATAAGTCTAAGAATATGAGGCAAACTTCCAAGAATATGAGGCTCGTCGTTTCACGACTAAATCTAGCGGGATTGGGTCCATACAATATCATACTATCGTTACCTCGGGTCGGGATCAATTCTTCTTCTTGGTTTGGCTAGGATAAAGAGAGAACTAGAGAGAGAGCTTAAGTGTGTGTTTTGGGTGGTGTATGGAATATGTAAAACGAATGATTTAATTGGTAATTATGGTTTATATATTATGGATCATGGGATGGTCTTTTCTTCTTTTCTTTTTTTAACCCAAGTCCATAACTCATATCTATTTAACCCAACACAAACCCGACTCATAATTTATTTTATTAACTGAAACGAGAAAACGGGATGTTACATTTAGTATGCATGCAGGTGAGTAGGATGAGACAGCTGGCTTGAAGGGGGCACATGGCAGATGAATAAAGAAGCTGGCATCTGAAGACTCAGTTGTTAATGTTTGAACTAAAAGACAAGTTTTAAGTTATGTTTTAAAGACAAGTTATGAATGTTTTGTAATGAATGTTGAAGTTTTATTTATTCCGCGAAAGTTTTAATTAACTCTGATATTTATAACTGTGTTTATGAGTAAATCAAACGCTAAAGTAGAGCACCGGGAACGGGGCCTTACAGGAGGAGTTCTCTCTTGATCATTTCCCTTCATACACACACACACACACATATATATATAGGATTATGATCATGTGAGAACTATTTTGAAATTGGAAACTTTGAGAACAATTTTAGACCACAAAAAACACTCTTCTTAACAAAAAAAATAAAAAAATTTATAAAACAAAAAAACTTGAAAATAAAAAAAAAGTAAAAAACCATTTTTTTTTTATTTTTCATCCTGGTTTTATAACAAAATAAGAAAAAAAATTAAAAATATCGATTTAATAAAATTATACACATATGTATAATGCTTATTTTTTTAAATTTTATACACGTTTTTTATGCACATATGTACAATTTAAGGTAAATGATAATTTACATATGTGTGCATTAAGTAACTAGAGATTAAATGAAATTATACATATGTGTATAATACAAAGTTGTGTTTTTTTTATAAAACCGGAATGAAATAGAAGAATTTAGGTTTTTTTTTTTACTTTTTTAAAATTTTTCTTTATTTTCGTTTTATGATTTTTTTATATATTTTTAGAGGTTTTTTAAGTGACTCAAAATGGTTATCAAAGTTCTCAATTTTCAAAAAGCTTCTCCTATGATCCTTTCCCTATATATAGGGGAAGGTTATTTTGAGAACCATGGTGAGTTTTTTAAGAACTCAATTTTAAACCACACATTTAATTAAATGATATGAAATATGTAGCTGAGATTAAATTTGATTAAAAAATGAAGCATGAGAGAGAATAAGTATTTTTGATAATTACACAAGTTTAAACGTTAGTTACACATGTGTAAAAAGTCGATTCGGTGTGTAAAAAAATACCGTAATTTTTTGTACATCACCTACACTTACGTATTACACATGTGTAAAAAAATCAAAAAAAATTGTTACGTTGAGTTCTTTCGAGTTCTTAAAACTCGAAGTTGTTCTCAAAAGACATCAATCCTATATATATATATATATATATATATATATATATATATATATATATATATAAGGGTGGGATATATAGAGAACTCCTTTTAATGATAGAACTAAAGAACTAATAAAGATTAAAAATAATATTTTGCGCTTTTTTTTCTTTCTTCCTTATAATAAGATGATGTTGTTCCAAATAAAAAACCGTCGATGAAATGCATTAATGTGTATTGCATATATAAAATAGTGTTTTATTGCAAATAATACAACACAAATGCATTATCTAATACACACTATTGAATATATACAAATACAATACTAATAATTATATGCAAAACACACTGTGGCATAGATGTAATATAACACTAATGCGCACATTTACTATATCGATTTTTTTTTTATTTTGTATATAATATAGCACTATTGCAAATATATAATACAAACAACTGTATATATGTTATTCAACACAATTTCAAATATCAAAATGCACACTATTGCACATATGCTTTAAAAAAGTCGATGTATTGCATATATGTATTACAACGAGTTTTTTTTAATTTTTTGTAGTAAAGAATAACAACATATAAGAAGGATGAAATAAAAAAATTAAAAAATATTTTTTTAATTAAATTAAAAATATTTTATTATTAATTCTTTAGTTCTCTCTTTAAGGAGGAGTTCTCTCTTGATCTTTTCCATATATATATATGTGTGTGTGTGTGTATGTGTGTGTAAACAAAAGCTTTTAACGATATTTTGACTAAAGACGTAACTTCATGAGGTCGGTTTAAGTAAAATAATGTTTGTTTTATATTAAATATTAATTATGATAATTTATAAAATCATTTATAACTTTAAAACTCTAAAAATAAAATAAAAACAAACCGCGTCCAGGGGGCTCGAACCCGCGCCCCTGGCTGGTTCACCGGAACTGGTCACCCACACACCATGCAGTTATGCTGCTGTGTCAGATGATAAACATATGAAAACAGAAACTTATAAACATAAACCCAGATTTACCCCTAATTGATCAAGAACCCTAAATCTGCAATCTCTTAATCTATTATGTTATAGTCTAATTAACCTTAGGGTTAATGATGATTGATTATTAACGAACTTGTTACAAGAATTAATTACCTTAAACGACGTTCAAACGATGATTAATTTGATGGAATGTCGTCGGGTTATACACGAAACTATACAAACGAACTGTAATAATGAAATTAACATTATCGTTTTGATTCGCGAGTTATGCCAGAACATATACACGAGCTTAATTGTAAAATATTGAATCCTATATCGTATCCCCTAATATGTTATAGACAGGTTTTGTTATTCTTTTAAACGATATCGAATTGATTATAATTCTAAAATTAATTAGTCGTTGCAGCATGTTTAAGCCTTATGAACGATTTGGTAATATTAATTCCAATTATAATGCAAAGATTAAGGATCAAGAAATCTACACGGATCACGAGTTGGTTTATACGGGTTTACAATTATGGATATGGGTATAGGTTATAATATAATATAAGTTTAATTATATTTGCAGGTTAGTCCCTAAAATTATTAGATGGAAACATAATGAGGTTAGACTATAGTTTAGGGTGGACTGTGTATATCATTGAAAATTATTTATTGACAAATATGTATATAATAAACAAATAAAAATAATATAGTAATTACTCAATAGACGTGATATTGCAGTTGATAAAATTTTTTCAACATAAAATGCGTCGGGTAATCTAAAATGAAAAAGACCGAGTTGTTACACCCACCCACCCACACCTAGTTTCAACAAGTGTTTTGAAACCCGACCCGGCCTGTCGGACCGGTACGACCGGGGCCCGATCCCTATACCGGGTCGGGTCAGTGTATTTGGTCTGTTTTAGAAAAACCCGTCCGGTTTTGCGGGTGAGCGGTCGTCGGGACCGGTTGACCCGGCGGGTGAACCGGTAAAACCCATTTTTTCATTAAATCCAAACTGAAATGTGCATGCTCGGATTCGAACTTGAGTCATTTTGAAGATAAAAGCTTTAATAATTACCCATGAGCCAACCAACCAAGCTTCATTGATGTCTTTATTGATCAAACATAAATCATACATATTTAAAAGGTAATGTATAAAATATATATAAACATTAAAGTTGTTATTATTATTAATTTTGTTATCACTATTTTTTATATGTATATGAATTATATATAAATGCAGTTATATATTTAAATTATCTATGACATCATCCAGGTCAAACACAGATCCGCCCTCCCGGGTCGGTGCGACCTTTGACCCGGTAAGACGTCCGGGCCGAGTCTGAAAACATTGGTTTCAACAACTAGTATATCCCGATTTTGTGGTTAAACAACCGGCTCCGCTTTTCTTTTTTCCGAAAACTATGGTACCCGCTTGTGTCCCTTCCACATAAACCTATGGATGGGTCTTTTGTTTTTTGAATTAATTAAGAATAATATTGAAGTAAAATGTCTCGTTCTTTCTATTGTTTTTTTGGTTTAACCCACTCAAAGAGTTTATCAATTGGAAGATTAGCCATCTTGAATTGGCTCATTATCACCATAACTTTCACTTATGTTGTCAAGAGAAATCTTGTAGCCATTATAGATGTATACCTGATTCTTGCTCGACTTCTTTCACAATGATTATTATGAACGAAATGGAGAAATGTACCAATGAAATTGAGTATAAATCAAATATAAAATGTGTGTAAAATTTATGTTGATGCTACATGATTGCTCTTGATGATAAAAGTGAAAATTATGATTATCATTGATTAAACTGTAAGTATGAATTTTCATTAGCTAATTGGTCATTTATTAATTATTATATCCAACTTTTTAAAATTTATTTAGCATATATATTCATGCCTAACTGAGTTTATGGAGGTGTTTGTGATTGCTTATTTTCACTAACTTATAGCCTTTTAACTTTTTGAAAAGGAATATGGTATATGGGATTGCTAACTTATTAAAAATGTATAAGGTGTTAGAATAAAGAGTCCCAGACACCCCTATAAGTATTAAGAAGGTAATTATTCGGATGAAAAAAATAAATAATAACACAAACATAAATAATAATACAAAGTCTAAGACGACTTCTTATTTGGTTTCCAAATCAATTACAAATACTCACGGGATTTCAAATCTTGTCCCCAATATACAATGTAGCATCGTTATATAACTATTACCAACATTAATCTTTGTGATGAGGCTCTAATACCACAAGTTACTCCTACTGCAACCCTTTGGCCCTTGTTTCCGGCTGTGATCGAAGCACCATATATACAACTCGATCAAGAATTCCAGCGCGGTTCGATCAACCATTCTTAATCAATATTAGAGGTAACCACTTTATTTTATCTATGACTCCTACTTGTCCTCTTTTCTGACTACAACATTCAATATCGATTATAATATAGATACAACCGAGCTAATTGACCCGATACTAATAAAATCCTAAATATTATATGTGATATATAAATTTGAGTGCGTAAAAAAAAACTTAAAAACATGAATTCGGGTAATTTTTAAAACTAATCAAATGTGCTAATGTCTTTCCCAATGACATAATTAATACGTACTATATGTTCCAATAAATAGGTTGTTTACAACTCTTGCTTGTAAAAGTTTTTCGAAAGACATTTGTCAAATTGTCGCAATGATAGTAGTGTCACTTCCGAAAAAACATAATACTTGTCATCCTCATCACCCGAGCTCCCCCTTACAATGGTGATAATGGTGCTAGGTACCAAAATTTTAGGATGTGCGCATGAATTAGGAATCCACCATAATAATTAAAAATAAAAATAAAACCTATGCAAAGCCTCCAAGGACTAGCTCGTCAAAGTGATGATTGACGAAACAAATAAATATTGAAACTAGTTTGATGCTACATGATTGTTCTTGATAATAAAAGTGAATGTTTTGATTGACATTGATTAAACTGTAAGTATGAATTATCATTAGCTAATAGCTCATATTATGAATTATATCCAACTTTTTAAAAAAAATTTAGCATATATATATTCAAACCTAACTGAGTGTATGGAAGTGTTTGGGATTGTTTATTTTTACTAACTTATAGCCTATTAACTTTTTGAAAAGGAATAAGGTGTTTGGGATTGCAAACTTATTAAAAATGTACAAGGTGGTAAAATAAAGAGTCCCAAACGCCCCTATAGTTATTAAGAAGGTAATTATTCGGATGAAAAAAACAAATAATAACACAAACATAAATAATAATACAAAGTCTAAGATGACTTCTTGTTTGGTTCCAAATTAATTACAAATACTCACGGGATTTCAAATCTTCTCTCCAATATACAATGTAGCCTCGCTATATAACTATTACCAACATTAATCTTTGTGATGAGGCTCTAATACCACAAGTTACTTCTACTGCAACCCTTTGGCCCTTGTTTCTGGCAGTGATCGAAGCATTAAATATATAACTCAGTCAAGAATTCCAGCGCGGTTCGATCAACCATTCTTAATCAATATTAGAGGTAACCACTTTCTTGTTTATATGACTCCTACTTGTCCTCTTTTCTGACTATGACATTCAATATCGATTATAATATAGATATAACTGAGGTAATGGACCCGATACTAATAAAATCCTAAATAACATATGAATGATATATAAATTTGAATGTATAAAAAATCTTAGAAACATGAATTCGGGTAATTTTTAAAACTAATCAAATGTGCTAATGTCTTTCCCCAATAACATAATTAATACGTACTATATGTTTCAATAAATAGGTTGTTTACAACTCTTGCTTGTAAAAGTTTTTCGAAAGACATTTGTCAAATTGTCGCAATGATAGTAGTGTCACTCTCAAAGAAACACAATACTTGTCATCCTCATCACCTGAGCTCCCCCTTACAATGGTGCTAATGGTGCTAGGTATCAAAATTTTAGGACGTGCGCATGAATTAGCAATCCACCATAATAAAAAAAATACTACGCAAAGCCTCCCAGGACTACCTCGTCAAAGTGATGATGGATGAAACAAATATATATTGAAAACGCTTTCATGAAATTCAAATAAAATATCAACAAATTAGTTTGATAAAATATATATATAATTAAAATAATAAATTTGTGCTTTCTATTTATTTAATTTAATGAAGTTATTGATGCAGCGGTAAACACGAAATTGAAGATCGAATCACGTTGATTCAACGATTACCCGTGATGAACTTCAAAACCCTAAAAATCCCACCCAAATTAAGGTCAGAGAAATTGAAGAGAAAAAACAATTATTATAAAATTCAAGTGCATCTCTTCAGATTACATCAACATAATATAAATAAAGTTTCAAATACGAAATGGGCCTAAAATGGTCTATGGGCCAAACACACACCCAAAAACAAAAACATAAAAACTGACAAAAAACATAAAATGGCCCATAACTTTATTTAGGAGTCGTTTTTGGGCTTCGGACAGGGGCCAAACCGTCGTATGCGTTTGCCACAATGTGCTCCTCGTCTCAAGCTTCGATTTGACTGGTAATAGGCCTGAAACGGAGCTTCGTGTGCCAAGTTATGCCCGTTTTCATGGACCACATTTGGAGACACGATCATGAATCTACAAATATAATATGGCCTGATCATCAATACTTTGGCCTTCATCAATTATTGATTATAATCTAATTGTCTATACAACAATCTCTTCTCTAATAATAAAGATTTTACCCAGTTGCAATTGGAGGAATTACCATATTAATGTAAATAAAGAGATTTCCTAAATTTAAGATACATATATCAATTTCGTTTTCATCAATATAATATAAGTTATTTAAATCAAGTAAATCGACCATTAAACTATTTTAACCAAAAAGAAAAAAAATTCAACTTATGTAAATAACAATTAAAAAAAAACCCATCATCTTTCTCTCCATGTTATTTTCCTACAAGCCAACCCAAATATAGATACCGAATTAATCTCCAAAATTGCCAAAATAACAAATCGAAAATATGCAACCTAAATTATCCTGGTAATATATAATTTCCAAAAATGTGAACCTGCTTGTTGGTTAATATATACTAATGATTTCGAAGACACCCCAAACCAAATCCTCAATAGCCATTTCGTTCCAATTTCCTCCGCTTGAACTCCATCGAATCGAACAAAGGTCCAGGTACGTAATTAATATATCATTCAACTCGTTTTTACTTCCCGGTATAAAGGCCTGAGGTTTCAATTTCTAGGTGTTAACACAATACGTTAAAACGTGAGATAACAAAATTTGAAACGAAGCGTAAAACATTATCGTAGAAAAGAATGATGAAGTTGTAACGATTAAATAAACTAAGAATAAAGATTAATGACTTTTTCGTCTATGCTTATAGTACTTGTGTATTATCACACGCACCTCAGTTTTAAACAAAACTCATATCGAAACGTGGATAAAATTAACAGGTCGTAATCATATAAGAGTTTTATCATATAAATTAACACAGTATCAAGGGATAACGTTCCGGTCATTCTAAGCCAACATGCCGAATATCTTCGTATAATAAAACGCATATCCATGTGCGTTCTAATCCCATCCTGGCATATAGATCCACCTAGATTTATATGAAGTATAGATAAAACTAAACTAAACAAGTAGGTTAATTAGTATAAAATTTAGCATTTATTGCAATAAACTACATTAATTTAATAATTTCAAGTATGTTAGTATATATAAAACATGCACGATATTTGTTTAAACAATGCAAGTGAATTGTCATGACTTTTAAAAAAAATTACCTTTCTATATATCAATATATTTACCAAAAATATTAATTATAATTAATGGTCTTATTTAGGACAATTATATTAATCCCGATTACAAAGATCTTTTTCTGATGTTATTTATTTTCTCATATATCTCACAAATATTGAACTAATCTTGTGATTGTAGACTCGCTAGGATGATTACATCGCGACGATCATGTTTCGTTATTCTCCCGGTAAGGTCTCTAGGGTCTGCTTGGTTCGCATAATTTTCAAGTTGTTATTTTTAATGAGGTTATCATGATATTAAACACCCTTGATTACTTATACAAACTGATATTTGCAGTTACTTATTGGGGTGCTAGCTATTTGCTTACTGATCCCATTCTGGTTTGCGAATGTTAAAGACCAAAACGAAGTTGGTATAGTGATGAATAAAACTCATCATGAAATCGGGTCGATCATACAACAAGCCACAACTTCATTGCTTCTAATGAATTCATCGACAACGAATTTAGCCAAAATTTTGTCAAGGTCACTAGGTGAAACCGACGCCAAGTTGTCGCACATCCAAGCTAAGGTTTGTAAACTTTTCCCATTTACATAATTCCAGTTATTACATTGGCAAAGGCAAAGTTTTTAAAACGCCTATATGACAAAAATTCGCTAACATATATTTAATCTTGTATTCTTTTGACATAGGTGCTCCTATATTATTCGAGGCATTGTTAACTATACCCCGGGTGTCACAAATTTCATATATCCGAAGAGATGGCTTGTTCTTTGCATTATACTCGCAAGTGGACCAACAAATATTTGCTGTCTATTCAAATAGGACTTCATCTTCTAAGCACCCGAGTGCCCTACTAAGTCATCCATGGTACACTCAACGTGTCGATAATGATACTGGGAATTTATATGGACCAGCTACTGTGTTTCCTACTATGGTTAATGAAACATGGTTACAACAAGCATTGAACACAACAAATGGATTTGCTATGTTAGGAAATTCATGGACCGATAACAAAAACCCGCTTGTCTTGAACATGGCGCGTGCGGATAAATTTGGAGTTGTCTCACTAGGGTTTGAGCTTAAATCTTTGTTAAATGTGTTTTCGGGTATTAAACCGTTTGGTGCTGGTTTGTATTTGGCTACAAAAGATGGAATAGTTGTGAGTGACGGGATCCCAAACACGCGTGTTGTTTTTGAAGAGAACGCTATGATTTATTTCCAGATTCTGAAAACAAACGGGGACAGAATCACATTGCGACTTAATTATGAAACGCCGAGAACACATTTTTTCGACGTTGAGGGAACAAAATATGCCGTGTACTCTTCCTCACTTGATATCATTGGCATGCAAACGGTATGATCATTGTTTCTTAAAGAAACTTATATGTAATTTCATTTATATAGGGCTAGCTAATTGCATAAAAAGATAACAAAATTTGACCTAATTAAATTTGCATGCAAAAAACATTAAACCTCAATTTTAAAGGGCTAATAATATATATCATTTATAGAAAAACATTATACTTAAAAAAAATTCTCCAATATTATACTTACAAATAACTATTTAAAATAATAATTGATCAAATTGAGTTTAAAGCTTTTTACTCTTTATGTAGGTGTATGTGTTAGCATTACCATATGATGAAGTGCAAAGCAAGATGCATCGGCATCTCATTATGGCGTCGGTTCTTTCGACGCTAATGATTTTCGTGGTAGTTATTTCTATAGCGATTAATGAAATGCGTTTAAGAGCTGCTCTTATCAAACAAAAGGAAGCAACACAACAGTTAAGAGAGAAAGAGCAAGAACCGAAGTGTTGCATTTGAAAACGCAAGCCACGATATGCAAGCCTCAATAGCAGCAATTAGCGAATCGATAGAGTTATCGATTAGTGAGAATCATCAAGGAGCGGAGTTAGCTGCGGATTTAAAGATTATGGAGTCATCTGCCAAATTTCTTCAGAGTAAGTATTATCATCACCATTTTTAAAAGAATGACTTAATTTAGGTAAAAATAAAATATATGCATAGCCAACCCTACATGAACCCAAACACGACCAAACCTAAAAATTATGTAAGACACATGAATCTGAACATGCCCTGCAAATTCACGTGTTGACCCGACCACGACCTATTTGACACATTTTTTATATTGTTTACATATTAGTACTTTAAATTTACCATTTTGCAACAAAAAAAATCTTATATGTTTAGTTATAAATTTTTGGATGAGAAACCAACCAAAATTTAATTTATTACATAAAACACATTTTAAAAAATAAAATAAAAAAAACGAAATTGTTAAACAGGTTAACCCGTGAACCCAGCTTATTTAGCTAACACGACCTAGTTTCCAAAACCACGAATTTCATGTGTCGTTTTAATCAACGATGAAATTGTTACAGGTTTACTGAACTCCATTCTCGACACGAGTAAAATCGAAGCCGGGAAGATGGATCTAGAAGAAAAACCATTCGAATTGGTTAAAGTGCTGGAGAATGTAGTTGACTTGTTCTATCCAGTTGGTATAAAAAAAGGAGTTGATGTCATTTTGGACGTGCATGATGACTTGTTGACCAAATATTCACAAGTCAAAGGTGACGAACGCAGGCTTAAGCAAATATTATCAAACCTATTAAGCAATGCAATCAAGTTCACCTCTGAAGGTCATGTAACCATTCGTGTTCGAGCTCGTGCAGCCACGAACCGTAGCATCCAGAGCCTGATGATAACCGCTTCTGATCATGGTCGGTTTAAGAAATGGCGGTCGCGTTTATGTTTTGGAAATAATGATGAGTGTGGTGGTGATATTGAAGCGGGTATTGAAGTTGGTTGTGATCATGAGTGCATGGATTTTGTGTTTGAAGTTGATGATACCGGAACGGGCATTGCCAAAGAACAACGAGCTTCGATTTTCGAAAATTATGTTCAGGTTAAAGGAAGTGAACATGAATTTTAAGGCACTGGATTAGGGCTTGCCATTGTTCAATCTCTGGTAATATTTTAAACTTATATTATTTTAGTTTTTAGTGCTAAAAGGTAGGCCTGTATATGAACCGAACATTTAGTAAACTGTTTGGCGGGAAGTCTATTTATGTTCGTTCATTTAATAAACGATCGAACATCAACAAAAAATTTGTGTTCATTTAAATAAACAAGCGAACATGAACACATGTTTGATGTTAAATCTAGCTCAAACTGGCAACTGGCCAAAACCAAGCCGTTTTGGTCTGTTTGCCTAGACCTTGACTCTGTACAATATCAACATCGACACTTGTATATACAGGTACGATTAATGGGCGGTGAGATAAGCATCGTTGACAAAGAACCCGGAGAAAAGGGCACATGCTTCAAGTTCAATGTCGTTTTTAAGGTTTCTCGGTCCCATCCACATGCTATTAGCGAAGATGAGAATACCAACACGTCCTCCGGGACAAACACTCCCTTTTGTAGCCCCAAACGAATAGGTTCCAACTCCAACTCGACGACCGTCGCTCTCTTCATTAGCGGCGACGAAAGACGTAAAGTGTCACAAAAGTTCCTACGAGCCCATGGGCTTAAAGTATTTGCAACCAGAACCGTTCTTGGGCTATCCGAAACTCTTAAAAGTGTTTAGACAATCCCCGAATAAAGCATACTCTCCGAGCTCTAATTATTTAAGCTTAGGTTTGGGGTATTTGACAAAGCCCGGTAGAAGCCCAAGGCCCAATGGTAGCCCAAAGGAAGTTCCATTAAGTGCATTGGATGGGACGGATCGGGCCATTCCACCGGGCTTTATATTACTTGTGGTGGACACAACCCGGGCTGATTTTCAAGAGCTATGCAAAGTGGTGGATCGGTTTAGAAAAGACTCAAAAGATGCATCTTTTAGAGTTGTTTGGTTAGGGTACCGGTGCATGCAAGCCCATGGTTTGGATGAGAAGCAACTCCCACCTTCGGATGTCGTTTTACCTATGTCGCTTCACGGGTCTCGTTTATACTCATTGATCGACATGTTACCCGAGTTTGGAGATAGGATCTCTCGCACGTCATCGCCCGGGAACCAAAGTACGCCCGAAATACAAGTGGAGAGACAAGAAATTACTAGAATTTCACCAAACATGAGCCCATTGAGAGGCAAAAAAGTGTTGTTGGTAGAGGATAACTCTACTCAACAATCGATTGCTAAGAGGATCTTTTTGAAGAATGGTTTGGTGTTTGACACGTGTACCAATGGGCAAGAGGCGTTGACTTTTGTCTCCAATGGGCTTACTGATCAAAAAGATCTTGGAGCTTCACATATTCTGCCATATGACTATATCTTTATGGATTGCAAGGTAACTTTTTGCTTTTTTGTATGTTTTGCAACGCGCCATGTATTTAAGAAGTGTTTGTGGTCAACACATCTCTGTCCGACCCGCAAGCTATCTTGTATTTAGTTTACATTTTAAAACATATAGACATGTTATATGATGAAGTTTATGATTCTATAGATGCCTGTGATGGACAGTTGTGAAGCGACGAGGCGTATACGACTAATGGAGAAAGATTATGGTGTTCACATCCCCATCATCGGGTTAACAGCTCACGAAGAAGGTGAAGAATTAAACAAGTTCTTAAAGGGAATCGATATTCGTGTTTCCAAACCACTAAATGAGCAGAAGTTGTTAAAAGTGATTGAAGATCTTCATAGTAGAAATTAATCTGGAATTTGATATTAGTTAGCAGCTTATACAAAATTTTGACAATACACCAATTTTGACCTTGCTACATTAAAACATATTTGAGCTTTTATTACATACACACAATCAATTGGATTCAGTTGGGATTTTGCTTATTTATATAGATTTTGATTTTAAAATTTATTATAGGTTTACTCAAACTTTCGATTATATACAGTCTTATAAATTTTTAAAATTCAATGGACGTCTCCCCAATGTAGGTACGTGGCTGGATCAGCCAATGTATCAAGAAATATTTATTAGTTTATTACTGGACATATACTAGTGAATCATTCAAACTTTGTTTATAATAAATTGTAATGGTTTTGATCACTCCATTAAAAATAAAGCAAATAAAATTGATTGTGGCATAATGGTAGAGCACTCATTTTATTAGTGAGAGGTAAAGGGGTTCAAAACTCACTATCACCAATTTATATGGGAAATACGACGGATGACCCTTCTTTGCCAGGGTTCGAGTCCTGATATCACCCGTTTTTACCGGCTTCTCGTCGTTGTGTCATTTAGCGGGCGTAAGGGTCGGGTTTATTCGGGGAATCCCTCAATAGGTGGACCGCTAGGGGCTCCGTCCGTCCGGACTCGTGGCCAGCTTGGGCTACCTTTAGCCAATGAGAGCCACGTACGAAGTACCTAGCGTTACTTAGTTGGTCGTTCCATAAAAAATAAATAAAGCAAAATCAAAATTATATTCTCGGTTTATAGAAAAAGAAGCGTCATCCGATAACTTAGGCTATAGGGTGTGGATACCATTTTGCTTTCTACTTAAAAGTGTCACGTAAGCGCCACATCATACCTCACTCCACTCTACTATATTTTATAATATTATGGAAATGGTTACCAATTCACCACTTCCCTTCTTTTCAAATAAAGTAATAATATTTAATGACTAAAATTAAATTAATATGACCAAAATTTATTTAAATATAACAAATTAATAAAAATAAAATTACTCACTAAAATTAATCAAACATAAAATTGGACTTCAAGACATGAATTAGGGCTTTAAAAGAACATGCTTTTTAAAATAGTCCCAGATGGCCCCAAATTCTAAAAATTGACTAAAAAAATAAAACCCTAAAATAGCGTACACTCTTTCTTTTATCTTCTTTCTCTTCTTTGTTCTCTTTCAGTCTGCAACGGCATTCTTCTTCTTCCTTTTTTATTTTTTTCTCACTTAAAATAATGCGATGAAGAGGATATTCAAAAGTGAGATTTTTTTATTAATAAGGTGAATGTTGAGCGGTGATTTAAACGGTGATTTCTTCAAAAAAAACTCGTCGCTGAGCGGCACCATCAACGCCTGGGCGGTGTATACCGTCGGCACCGCCTGCCACCTCAGCGTTTCAGCGGCAAAACAATCTCTGCATCGTATAGTCTTATTATAATTAAGATTAATTGAATAGAAAGATTCACTTTGGATCATAGGATTAAGAAATTAAAAGACAATAAATAAACAGAACAATCAAAACATAGAATTTAGGATTGTTTATTGGTCCTTTGTTAATATAAATAATGGATTCCAATCTCACGTTCCTTAATATAAATCTATGCCTTAAATAGTATAATAGTATAAACATTGTTATCGTGATAATAACTTTCATTGTAAACTATTTTTTCAGTTTAACAAATCACTATAATTAAATAATTTATTTATGAATCTATTAAAAAGTATTGTTAAATAAAAATTCATGATCCCGTCACCCCTACCCTCCACCTCCGGTGCGCCGCCGCCGCCACCTGCCTCCTCCACCTCCAGTGCCCCACCGCCTGCCTCTCCACCTCCGGTGCGCCGTCGCCACCTGCATCCTCCACCTCCGGCGACCTCCAGCTGCCGCTCCCCTACAGTCGGCGCTCACCTCCAGCCACCGTTCACCACCTGCATTCGCCGACCTATTGTCCATATCTATCAACAAGTGGTCATCCAAATAATGATATGAAGTCCCCCAACGTAAGAAAACCCTAGCTCCGAAAATCTCGGGCGATCCACGGCAGCATGGATTCAGAAGAATGGGAACAACCACGTAATCGGAAAGGGAAACGGAATGATCATCAGGCTCAAGGTAATAACAAGGTTTTATCGAAGTTTTTTGTCTCAAATCTTCCCCCAAAGTGTTCTTCGCAAGACTTAAAAGATGTTATGGGTAGCTTTGGTCATTACGAAGGTTCCTATATAGCTAGGAAGCTGGATAAATGGGGCAAGAGGTTTGCTTTCGTATCGTTTTCCGAGGTGAAAGATGTCAAACGGTTGGGAGATGAGTTATCAGATGTATGGATCGGTTCGTATAAGTTGTTTATTGCGATTGCTCGGTTTGTGGATGGTTAGAATATAGATAGACCCGATTCTGGTAATAGGAGGAAGACGGCTTCTGTTCCTGTTAATAGCCATGCAAAACCTAGTGGTCAAGCAAACCCTAGTTCCGAAGGATCCGATAGGAATATGCATCAGTTGGTAATGGGCGTTCCTTTGTTGATTCTTTGTTAAATCGGAACAAAGTAGATGAGATTAAGGTGGATGATTCGGTGGAACGGTTTTCTCATTGGAAGGGATGTGCTCTTACGGGGAGGGTGGTGAATCTTCACACGTTAACTTCTTTGAAAAAGTTGGTTCGGAAGCATGGTTGGAGATCATTAGATATTAAGTATCTGGGAGGGCTTTCAGTGGTGTTGGTATTCTACGTTAGTGGGGATAGGGATGCCTTCCTGAATGACAAAGACAAATGGTCAGACTGGTTTGAGTTTTTAGAACCTTGGTCTGATAGAACTAGTGTGGAGGAGGGTCGGATCGCCTGGCTCCAAGTTCATGGGGTTCCGGCTCAGTTGGTGTTAGACGAGGTATTCGATTTGATTGGAAGCAGATTTGGCAAGGTGGTTCAATCGGCTTCCTTATCAGCTGAAGAGAACAACTTATCGTATACTCTCATCGGTGTGTTGAGTAAAGAGTGCAAACGGATTGTGGATCGGGTGGACATTAATTGGAGGGGAAAAATTTTTAAAGTGTGGGTGGATGAAGATGTTGGGGAATGGATACCGGAATGTGTAGTAGAGTTTGAAGAGAATGATGGTTCCGTTTTACCGGAGGAGGATAAGTGTGATGATAATATTGTGCAGGATGAGTTTCATAATGTGCATCGTGAAGAGGGCGAATGTTCTCAAGCTAATGAAGTTTCTGTCAGGGAACATGTTGTTAATGGGTTGGATGGTTGTGTGAACGATAATTCTAGCGTGATGGTCGGTGAGTTTTCGAACTCTTATGAACATTCTAATGAGGAGGCGGTCGAGAATGGTAATGTTGATAGTACAAATGTTTCTGCGTTGAAAGGCAAGGGACATAAGAAGTTCAGACGGAAGTCTTTATTTTCTAATCGGAGTGGGGGTAGTGGTTCTAGGGAGCGTCCTAAGAAGAGACCAAGGGAGGATATAGATATGTTTGATCTTGATAGGTTTATCGGTATTATGCACGTGCCTTCGGATGTTACTAGGGGTATCGAGACAGGTGTTGAAGGAGTGTTCTTAACACCGGATCTTAACAAAGGGCAGTCTACTAATACGGAGGTGGTTCGAGACATCGAGAGAGATACTGCGGAGCCCTCGATGATTGGTAGAGGTATTGATCCGGTGCAACACCAAGGTCCGATTGAGATGGAGTTGGAGAAGACCATTGAGTTGAGTAAGGCGTTAGGTGTTAAGAATTTGCAAGATTTTGTTTCTAATGTTAAAGAGGTTCTTGTTTCCGAAGGCTATCAAGAAGGTGTTCAATGAATGTTTTTTCTCTGAACATTCGTGGGTTAGGGAGTTCTAGCAAAGCCGATTGGATTCGAGGTCTTCGAGTCCATCATGAGGTTAGTTTTATTGTTTTACAAGAGTCGCAATTTGTTTCCTTGGATTCTGTGGATGTGGGACGGTTTTGGGGTTATGGTGAGTATTCATTTGATTGGGTTCCTTCGTCTGGAAGGTCGGGTGGGTTATTATCGATCTGGGATTCCCAAGTCTTTCGTATGGAAAGGGTGGTCAAGAATAATAATTGGCTTCTAGTTTCGGGCACTGTGAAAGGAAAGAGTAGCTTGTTTCATATTCTCAATGTTTATTTTCCTCAAAATCTAGTTACTAAACGAGCACTTTGGAGGGAAATTCGTGATTTGATCGGGGAGGGTAATGGGAGGTGGATTGTGGCAGGAGATTTTAACTCGGTTCGGTGTGCCGAGGATAGGCGGAATTCTTTGTTTAATGTGGGTGAGGCCAATGAGTTTAACGATTTCATTGATGATTCGAACCTTCACGAGTACTCCTTGAAAGGGAGGCGTTTTACTTTTGTTGCAGGAAATAAATTAAGCCGTATTGACAGAATCTTCGTTAATTGGGATTTCTTTATGGAATGGCCGTGTGCGGAGTATATTGCTCTCGAAAGGAATAAGCCGGATCATAGTCCGTTGGTTTTGAAAATTGGTTCTTCCAAGAACTATGGTCCCAAACCGTTTAGGTTTTTCAATTCATGGCTTGGTAGAGAGGATTTTGGGACGTTGGTTAAGAAGACGCTTGTTGATGGCTCGTTTCATGGTTCTCCGGACGCGAGATTGTTGTATAAATTTAAAGCTTTGCGTGATGCTATCTCTAGATGGGCGATCGATTGTAAAGCCAAAGAAAAGGAGGAAAGGGTTTTATTGGTGCAAGAGTTGCGTGATTTGGACCAAACCATGGAGGTTCGGGATTTGTTGGAAGAAGAGACTTGGTCTTTAAGCGAAATTAAAAGACGGCTAGGCGAGTTGGATAATCATTATTACCGGGATTTGAAGCAAAAGGCTCGGTGTAATTGGGCGATTCATGGAGACGAAAATTCTCGATTTTTTCACGGTTTTATTAATAAACGTAAAGCTTCAAATTATTTTTCGGGTTTGGAAGTGAATGGGGCGTGGCAAACAAACCCGGTTCTCATTAAAAAGGAAGTTTTGCGTTTCTTTGCTGGTAAGTTTAAAGAATCTATTACACATCGGCCTCGGTTGATTGGATATGGGTTTTCGGTCTTGTCTTCGGTGGAGGCGGATTTTTTGATCAGTGATTTTTCCGTGCATGAGATCAAGAAGGCGTGTTTTGAATGCGGTAGTGACAAAGCTCCTGGGCCGGATGGTTTTAATTTTAGGTTTATTCGGTTTTTTTGGGAGTTGTTCGAGAAGGATTTTGCGGATATTCTTGATCATTTTCATAGTGTTAAAAGTTTTTGCTCGGGGGTTGGATCGTCTTTTATCACCTTAATTCCTAAGGTAAACAATCCGTCATCTTTGGGGGATTTTAGACCGATAAGTCTCATTGGTTGTATTTTAAAGACTGTGTCGAAGGTGTTAGTGAATCGACTCAAAACGGTTATGAATAAGATTGTCTCAGAGCATCAGTCGGCTTTCTTATCCGGGAGATATATTCTTGATGGCCCTTTGGTGGCTAATGAGGTTATTGCTTGGGCTAAGAAGAGGGAGAGAAGAATTTTTATGTTCAAGATTGACTTCGATAAAGCCTATGATAATGTGAATTGGGAGTTCTTGTTATCGGTTCTTTCTCAGGTGGGTTTTCCTTCGGTCTGGTGTGATTGGATTAGTGGTATTTTGTTGGCAACCAGATCATCTGTTCTTGTTAATGGATCTCCTACATTCGAATTTGGGTGTCATAAAGGCATTCGTCAAGGTGACCCGCTATCGCCTTTTCTTTTTATTATTCTGATGGAGGCTTTTTCAGGTATGTTGAAACAAGCCTGTGATATAGGTGCGTTTCATGGTATTACTCTTCCTAATGAAGGTCCTACTTTATCCCATCTTTTTTATGCGGATGATGCTATGATTATGGGAGAGTGGTCTTCTTTTAATTTTGATAACTTGAAACGTATTCTTCGCATATTTTACTTGTGTTCGGGGCTAAAGATTAATCTCCATAAATCAGTGTTATTTGGAGTAGGTGTAGAAGATGGTGAGATCGATATCCAAGCTGGTTTCATGGGTTGTAAGCCGGGTAGAATCCCGTTTTCTTATCTAGGGATTATGGTGGGTGCTAACATGAATAGGGTGGTTAATTGGGAACCGGTTGTGTCCAAGTTCAAGAAGAGGCTTTCTAAATGGAAAGTTAATTCGTTATCTATTGCCGGTCGGGTAACCCTTATTAAATCGGTGCTGGATAGTCTTCCCACTTATTATTTTTCGCTTTTTAAGGCACCCAAGAAGGTTATCAATGATTTAGAAGCTTTGATGAGAAGGTTCTTATGGGGTGGTTCGGATGAAGTGCGGAAGATGTCATGGGTGGCTTGGGAGGTAGTCACCAAACCTATAAAAGAAGGGGGTTTAGGTATCGCTCGTTTAGAGGTTAATAATCAAGCGCTGATTACTAAATGGCTTGGGAGATTTCTAAACGATCATCACGCGATGTGGAGAAGAGTAGTGTTGTCTATTCACGGGTCCTCGCGCGGTTGGGGGCTTGCTCCGGTTAACAATGGGGTTCCCGGGGTTTGGAAGAATTGTGTTATGTTTTGGAACAAATTTAAGGTTGATGGTGTGGGTTTTAATAGAGTGATCCGGGCCACAGTTGGGAATGGTCGCCAAGTTCGGTTTTGGATGGATTTGTGGTTGGGTTCGGCGCCGATTATGGACAAGTATCCGTCCTTATATGCGGTAGAAAAACATAAAAATGTCTTGTTAGCAGATCGGTTGGTGGTCACTGGATCCTCTTGTCGCATTGTGTGGGATTGGCTTAGAGCTCCTTGCTCCCAACAGGAGGTGATCGAGAAGCAAGAGTTGGAAGATCTCCTTCAAGGGTTGGTGATGGCTGACCGTGAAGATTCATGGTCTTGGGCGGTTGGTAGCTGCAAAGAGTTCGAGGTTTCGACGATTAAAAGATGGATGGTGCGGTCCGTTGTGGATACTGGGAGTTTCGGTTTTCAATGGAGCGATTGGGTCCCGAAAAAATGTAATATTTTTATGTGGAGGGCCGTTCTGGATTGTCTTCCAACCAAGGAGGCTTTAGCTATACGTCATTTGCATTGTGATGATCATAGTTGCGCTTTATGTGAGAGTAATGACGAATCGCTCGAGCACTTGTTAACCGGGTGTTTCATTTCTATGGCCGTTTGGAATGCGATTGGTTCATGGTGCAACATCCCTAGATCTTTTGTTTTCCATGTCAATGATTTGGTGGAACTGCATAAGGTTAGTGGTGCGACGGGGAACAAGAGATTGATTATTCATGGCATTGTCATCATTACTTGTTGGAGGATTTGGCGGGCTAGGAATGAAAAGATTTTTTCGGGCAAGAACACTAAGGTGGTAGAAATGGTTGCGGATATAAAATCTTTGGGTTTTCTTTGGTACAAAAATAGATCTAAGATAAGGGTAGTGGATTGGAAAAGATGGTGTTTATTTGATGTAACGTGATTGTTGTTTTTGGTTTTTGGCTTTCGGCGTCTTTCTCCGTCTTGGTGATAGTCGTTGGTTGTGTTTGTTTTTAATGAAAGTCAATTTTCAAAAAAAATAATAATAATTTATTTCGGTAAGAAGATAATAGTTCTCCTTTGATCTATGGTGCAACCTTCGTCGAAGATAGAGAGACAGTACGAGAATGAAGAGTATTCAGAGGTTTGAAATATCCATAGACATGGTGGCTGTGATATTTTACAAAAGTGGTGACTTGTTTTAACTAAACCTAATACCCAGATCTCTATAACTTATATACTGGACTTGGAAAAGACTTAGATGAATGTAAATGGGCCAGTTAAATTAACATGGGCTTTATTTTTATAATGTTACGAATCTCATAACTAGAATGGCTACATATTATTTTTTATATTTTAGTATTACATTAAACAGAGTTATCCGGTTCTTAAACCGGTTCAACCGGTCCGACCGGTTCAATCAGTGAACCGGTAATGTGACCGGTTCAGTTGCCGGTCCGGTTTTAAAAACATTGGTGATAAGCTTTGCACCACCCCCTCCCCCCTAAGGTA